>NW_026732228.1:790000-799957 GCF_028476545.2 Physella acuta | reverse complement strand
TTTTTAGAAAATTTCATATGCAAAGCGTATTTACATTGTAAATTTATTGTTTTATATTGTGTGTGTTTGTTAATGTAATCATAATTTATTTTTCATTTTTATTTTAGTTATTTCAGAACTTATTTTTTTAACCTTTTTAACAAGGGAAGTAACTGCCGTTAAGAAATAAAGTACTAGTAATTAACGTTGTTATTTCCCTTTGACCACTAACCTCCGTTTGATGTGTCGATGACGATCTCGTTGCTTTTGTTGGCCAAGGCCTCAGCGACGTCGCCCTTGACGGTGCAGCCAGCGGCGTGTCCCAGCTCCTTGTCGCCCACCTTGATCTTGAATGGGCTGTTGTTGATGTTCTTCTCCTGCCTCAGCACGCACACGACGTACTCACCTTTCTGACGGGGGGTGAAGTAGGCGATACCTGGGGGGGGGGGCAATGGTACATTAGTCACGTGATTGGTGGAGGTGGGGAGTGAAGTTGGCTACATCTCGGTAATAATATTAGACTACATTGAGGGGGTGGTACTCAGAAGTGTGACGTGAATTTACGGGAGGCGCCGGTGGGAAGTTTTGTGATAGTGTGTGACAACATGGGGGGGGGGGGGGGGGGGGTTAGAAAATCGTTTAAAAAACCTTGACGTCATTTATGAATGACCCCTGAGGCAACGATGTGACACCCTGACCTAGGGAGACATTTTGTTATTGTGAAGTTAACTAGAAGGCAGACAGAACTGCACCGACTTAAGGATTTAACTTTTCTTTACAATATATGGTAAGGGGAGATAACAAAACAAAGAAGGAAAAAAAAATGTCTCCCTTCACGCTAACATATTTTCCTGGAAAAAAACGGACACAATACATCGGGAACAATCTCTCCTATAAATAAATGGGGAATCAATTTTACACTATGCACCTACACAATTTTAATACGAAATTTCAATATGAGGGTAGTTTTCACCATTATATCAGGTGGCTCTGTGGCGCAACGGTAGCGCGTCTGACTCCAGATCAGAAGGTTGCGTGTTCAAATCACGTCAGGGTCAGCTAAGTTTTTTTGTAATTTTCTTTTTTCACTATTTCAACAGTAGCAGCAGTTGGTGGAGAATAAAGATAAATCTAATCTACGTAAATCTACTGAACCAGCTCCATGTTGCCCCCCCCCCCCCCCAACTTACCGAGTTCCCCATTCTCCATCTTCTTCAAGATGATTGGTTCGATCTGTCCCCCTGGGGTCTGCAGTGTCCCCACCAGGTCGACGATGTCGGGCTCGATGATCTTGAGGGAGTACTCGGCGCTGTTACCCAGCGACAAGGTGGACCTTTTCCTGCCTTCACCTGCAGACAGGTCATGGACATGTCAGGTCACAGGTCATGGTGTCCGTCTATGGTCTGACACACTAGTTAAAGACACCAACAAACATACACACCAACACACAAACACACAAACACACAAACACACGGATAGACTGGCACATACATATTATCATATAGATACATGTAAAGACTCATCTCATTTACATGATAACATACAATAAAAGGCATATGCTGATTGGTAACTAAATACACCCCACGCCCAGATTCACACAGATTCAACCCATATCGAAATACAAGAGACATCCAAACACACACACACACACACAAACTCATACATCCCACCACAACTAGACCCCCACCCCTTATGAACTAACGACCACTTGAAGGGTTTGCCATGACACCAGACCCCCCTCTAACCCAGCGACCCCTTACCTGAAACCTTGGAGACAAATGGTGACCCCTTGATGGGCTTGCCATGGTATTTGATGTTGATGTTGTAGGCGCCGGGTGTCATGGGCATGTAACTGAAGTTTGCTGAACCATCGGGGTTATCTGCCCGCTGTAGATCAACCTTGGCCGGCCCATCGATCTTCACATCAATGTCCTCTGTGGTGGGGGGGGGGGGGGGGTTAAGAAACAACATCAGTGACCTTTTGGGGTCATTACAAGGTCAAAAAGTATAACGAGGTCAATAGAGCACAGGTATCAGCTTGGATGGAAACATTTAGTCCTGAGTGTGCCTCGTTTACCTCCCCTAACTTACTTGAGATGCCTTGCTTACCTCCCCTAACTTACTTGAGATGCCTTGTTTAGCGCCCCTGACTTACTTGAGGTGCCTTGCTTACCTCCCCTAACTTACTTGAGATGCCTTGTTTAGCGCCCCTGACTTACTTGAGGTGCCTTGTTTAGCGCCCCTGACTTACTTGAGGTGCCCTGTTTAGCGCCCCTGACTTACTTGAGGTGCCCTGTTTAGCGCCCCTGACTTACTTGAGGTGCCCTGTTTAGCGCCCCTGACTTACTTGAGGTGCCCTGTTTAGCGCCCCTGACTTACTTGAGGTGCCCTGTTTAGCGCCCCTGACTTACTTGAGGTGCCCTGTTTAGCGACGACGGTGAAGCTGACTGTGTCACCACTGAGACCCCCCCCCCCCCACTTACTTGAGGTGCCCTGTTTAGCGCCCTTGACTTACTTGAGGTGCCTCGTTTAGCGCCCCTGACTTACTTAAGGTGCCTCGTTTAGCGCCCCTGACTTACTTGAGGTGCCCTGTTTAGCGACGACGGTGAAGCTGACTGTATCACCACTGAGCCCCCCCCCTGACTTACTTGAGGTCCCTTGTTTAGCGCCCCTGACTTACTTGAGGTGCCCTGTTTAGCGACGACGGTGAAGCTGACTGTATCACCACTGAGGCCCCCCCCCCCCTGACTTACTTGAGGTGCCCTGTTTAGCGCCCCTGACTTACTTGAGGTGCCCTGTTTAGCGACGACGGTGAAGCTGACTGTGTCACCACTGAGACCCCCCCCACTTACTTGAGGTGCCCTGTTTAGCGCCCTTGACTTACTTGAGGTGCCTCGTTTAGCGCCCCTGACTTACTTAAGGTGCCTCGTTTAGCGCCCCTGACTTACTTGAGGTGCCCTGTTTAGCGACAACGGTGAAGCTGACTGTATCACCACTGAGCCCCCCCCCCCCCCCCCTGACTTACTTGAGGTCCCTTGTTTAGCGCCCCTGACTTACTTGAGGTGCCCTGTTTAGCGACGACGGTGAAGCTGACTGTATCACCACTGAGGCCCCCCCCCCCCTGACTTACTTGAGGTGCCCTGTTTAGCGCCCCTGACTTACTTGAGGTGCCCTGTTTAGCGACGACGGTGAAGCTGACTGTGTCACCACTGAGACCCCCCCACTTACTTGAGGTGCCCTGTTTAGCGCCCTTGACTTACTTGAGGTGCCTCGTTTAGCGCCCCTGACTTACTTAAGGTGCCTCGTTTAGCGCCCCTGACTTACTTGAGGTGCCCTGTTTAGCGACGACGGTGAAGCTGACTGTATCACCACTGAGCCCCCCCCCCCCCTGACTTACTTGAGGTGCCCTGTTTAGCGACGACGGTGAAGCTGACTGTATCACCACTGAGGCTCCCCCCCTGACTTACTTGAGGTGCCCTGTTTAGCGCCCCTGACTTACTTGAGGTGCCCTGTTTAGCGCCCCCGACTTACTTGAGGTGCCCTGTTTAGCGCCCCTGACTTACTTGAGGTGCCTCGTTTAGCGCCCCTGACTTACTTGAGGTGCCCTGTTTAGCGACGACGGTGAAGCTGACTGTGTCACCACTGAGACCCCCCCTGACTTACTTCAGGTGCCTCGTTTAGCGCCCCTGACTAACTTGAGGTGCCTCGTTTAGCGCCCCTGACTTACTTGAGGTGCCCTGTTTAGCGACGACGGTGAAGCTGACTGTGTCACCACTGAGTCCCCCCACCAGACCGGTGCCGAAAGCTGTGATAAAACTGTTGTCAATCTTGTCCACCACACAGGAGAAAGGTGATCCTGGGGAAGGTGACACACAGCGTTAGATGATTGGTGATCTTGGGGAAGGTGACACACAGCGTTAGATGATTGGTGATCTTGGGGAAGGTGACACACAGCGTTAGATGATTGGTGATCATAGGGGGGTGATACATCATTCGATGAAAGGTGATCTTAGGGGGGTGATACATCATTAGATGAAAGGTGATCCTAGAGGGAGGGGGGGTCGATACACGTCGTTAGATGATTGGTGATCTTGGGGAGAGGGGTGATACATCATTAGATGAAAGGTAAACAAAAGACTGCGAACGCGGAATTTTAACCCCAAGTAACAACCACAACAATAACAACAACATCACAACCACTCCCACCACCTCCACCATCACCCCCACCACCCCCACCATTATCACCACCACCACCATCAACAATCACACATCGCTGTACCAAAGTGTATCTTCTGTACTTAAGGCGAGTGTAATCAGCCAATCAGGACCGTTGATAAGATCACGTGGGTTGAGGTACAAGCGCGAGACAGTCGGCCATGTTGTAAACATTTACGGCGGGAAAACAAACAGCTCTTCGATGCTGGTAGACAGTTTTCTGTTCAGGGGCTACAGGGTGTGGAGGTTGGGGGTGAGTGATGTGTGGGGGTGAGTGATGTGTGGGGGTGTGGAGGTGTGTGAGAGTGAGAGTGATGTGTGTGTGAGAATGATGTGTGGGGGTGAGTGATGTGTGGGGGTGTGGATGTGTGGGGGTGAGTGATGTGTGGGGGTGTGGAGGTGTGTGAGAGTGAGAGTGATGTGTGTGTGAGAATGATGTGTGGGGGTGAGTGATGTGTGGGGGTGTGGAGGTGTGTGAGAGTGAGAGTGATGTGTGTGTGAGAATGATGTGTGGGGGTGAGTGATGTGTGGGGGTGTGGATGTGTGGGGGTGAGTGATGTGTGGGGGTGTGGATGTGTGGGGGTGAGTGATTTGTGGGGGTGAGTGATGTGTGGGGGTGAGTGATGTGTGGGGGTGAGTGATGTGTGGGGTGTGTGAGGTGTGGGGGTGAGTGATGTGTGGGGTGTGATGTGGGAGGGGGGGGGAGAAACAGGTGCACATGCTGAAGACTCTGTGGCATGTCCCTGAGTCCCACTCTTGGGTACCTTACTCATGTTAGCGGCAGTACTGACCACACTTTGCCTCTAAATGCCGTGGTCACAGAAGTATGACAGAAGCAGTTAAAATCTACTTCACCTACTCTATTTACTGCCAGGTCAGATCGGTAATTTGTACATTCAATTAATTAGATGTTTACTTAATTAACTTTGGCCCCTGTTTGTTTAGAAAAAAGACCAGTTTTAGATAACACCCTGGTAAATACTGTTTCAGTTCCTACTCAGCGATGTAGTGACTAGCTCGGGGCGCTTTTAAAACTAAAGAATTTGATAGTCAAGTAGGAATAAAGTATGGAATAAAGTATGGAATAAAGTATGGAATAAAGTATGGAATAAAGTATGGAATAAAGTATGGAAAAAAATATGGAATAAAGTGTGGAATAAAGTATGGAATAAAGTATGGAATAAAGTATGGAATAAAGTATGGAATAAAGTATGGAATAAAGTATGGAATAAAGTATGGAATAAAGTGTGGAATAAAGTATGGAATGAATTTTGGAATAAAGTATGGAATAAAGTATGGAATAAAGTATGGAATAAAGTATGGAATAAAGTATGGAATAAAGTATGGGTAGAATTCTAATTGTAAGATTGTAGCAAGCGTCAGACAAGACTGTGACACATAAGGGATGGTGAGGTGACGTCAAGTTGTCTGCTTCTAGAATTAACTCTGGCTAGTTTAAAGACGTCAAATAACGTGTCAGTATGACCGAGTCTGGCCAGGCTAGTATTATAACAAGTTACTAATGATATCAACAAGTTTTACACAACAAGTTACTAATGATATCAACAAGTTTTACACAACAAGTTATAAATTATATTAACAAGTTTTACACAACAAGTTATAAATTATATTAACAAGTTTTACACAACAAGTTATAAATTATATTAACAAGTTTTACACAACAAGTTATAAATTATATTAACAAGTTTTACACAACAAGTTATAAATTATATTAACAAGTTTTACACAACAAGTTGCTAATGATATCAACAAGTTTTACACAACAAGTTATAAATTATATTAACAAGTTTTACACAACAAGTTACTAATGATATTAACAAGTTTTACACAACAAGTTACTAATGATATTAACAAGTTTTACACAACAAGTTACTAATGATATCAACAAGTTTTACATAACAAGTTACTAATGATATTAACAAGTTTTACACAACAAGTTACTAATGATATCAACAAGTTTTACACAACAAGTTACTAATGATATCAACAAGTTTTACACAACAAGTTACTAATGATATTAACAAGTTTTACACAACAAGTTACTAATGATATTAACAAGTTTTACACAACAAGTTACTAATGATATTAACAAGTTTCACACAACAAGTTACTAATGATATTAACAAGTTTTACACAACAAGTTACTAATGATATCAACAAGTTTTACACAACAAGTTACTAATGATATCAACAAGTTTTATACAAGTTACTAATGATATTAACAAGTTTTATTACTGCGATCACCAGCGTTAAAAATGATTACTAGATCAATCCCACATTACAAACATTC
Source organism: Physella acuta (assembly GCF_028476545.2). Taxonomy (NCBI): domain Eukaryota; kingdom Metazoa; phylum Mollusca; class Gastropoda; family Physidae; genus Physella; species Physella acuta. Next base: position 793,452 of record NW_026732228.1, on the reverse strand, counting down.
ATTTTTTCTGAGCGATGTTGCAGTGAAATCTAACAAACACCGCCCACACAACTGGAGACGAAAGGAAACTTAAAAAATATTTTCGGATTGAAGAATACACACCATGGCAACACCCCCCCCCCTAACCATTGACGTCATCAGGGCTGTTTTTATGTCAAGAAGCGTTTATCATCGTAGGTTTTGTTTTGGCCATCGTTCAAATAACAGGGGTTAACGTTCCTGTTTTAAACAAGCAACATTCAAATAACAGGGGTTAACGTTCCTGTTTTAAACAAGCAACATTCAAATAACAGGGGTTAACGTTCCTGTTTTAAACAAGCAACATTCAAATAACAGGGGTTAACGTTCCTGTTTTAACCAAGCAACATTCGAATGATTTCTTTTGTCAAGAAGGCTTAACTCCCCTTATTGGTTCAGCGTTCACCATCTTGATTGTAGCTTCAATGTCTGGCTGTGTGTGTGTGTGTGTGTGTGTGTGTGTGTGTGTGTGCGTGAGTGTGCGTGAGAGAGAAAGCATTAGGCAGAAAATATTTCAACCTTTACCTTTCCATCCTTTATGAAACAATTATACGTGTAGCAAAGATCTAAAGAAAATCACCCCACCCCTCTCCTCCCCCACCCCACCCCTCTCTTCTCCGACCCCACCCCTCCCCTCCGTGCGCCCAAATGTTCCCATCACCCACAGGTAACCAAACAATGTTATACGATGAGCTCACGAGAAAAAGCACGTGCAATCGTTACCTCGTGACCTCGCCTTTTGTCCCGGCACATGTTGCACCCCCCCAGCCCAACACCTCACATTTCAGCGTTACCCCACCCCGCCCCCAAATACAGGAGGTCATTTTGGCCTATCACCCGCCGAGATAAAATATCCATTTCAATTTAGCAAATGGCACCACTGACGTAATGGTTTCAATTGACCACACGCTGATTGTCTGTAGGTGTTGAGGTGTTGGGGTGGTGGGGGTGGCTACATTTGTCTGTAAGTGTTGGGGTGTTGGGGTGTTGGGGTGTTGGGGTGTTGGGGTGGTGGGGTGTTGGGGTGTTGGGGTGGTGGGGGTGGCTACATTTGTCTGTAAGTGTTGGGGTGTTGGGGTGGTGGGGGTGGTGGGGTGGTGGAGGTGGCTTCATTTGTCTGTAGGTGTTGGGGTGTTGGGGTGGTGGGGTGTTGGGGTGGTGGGGGTGGCTACATTTGTCTGTAGGTGTTGGGGTGTTGGGGTGTTGGGGTGGTGGGGTGTTGGGGTGGTGGGGGTGGCTTCATTTGTCTGTAGGTGTTGGGGTGGTGGGGTGGTGGGGGGGTGGGGGGTGGCTTCATTTGTCTGTAGGTGTTGGGGTGTTGGGGTGGTGGGGTGGTGGGGTGGTGGAGGTGGCTTCATTTGTCTGTAGGTGTTGGGGTGTTGGGGTGGTGGGGTGGTGGGGTGGTGGAGGTGGCTTCATTTGTCTGTAGGTGTTGGGGTGGTGGGGTGGTGGGGGGGTGGGGGGTGGCTTCATTTGTCTGTAGGTGTTGGGGTGGTGGGGTGTTGGGGTGGTGGGGTGGTGGGGTGGTGGGGGTGGCTTCATTTGTCTGTAGGTGTTGGGGTGGTGGGGTGGTGGGGTGGTGGGGGTGGCTACATTTGTCTGTAGGTGTTGGGGTGTTGGGGTGTTGGGGTGGTGGGGGTGGTGGGGTGGTGGAGGTGGCTACATTTGTCTGTAGGTGTTGGGGTGTTGGGGTGTTGGGGTGGTGGGGGTGGTGGGGTGGTGGGGTGGTGGAGGTGGCTTCATTTGTCTGTAAGTGTTGGGGTGTTGGGGTGGTGGGGTGGTGGGGTGGTGGGGGTGGCTACATTTGTCTGTAGGTGTTGGGGTGGTGGGGTGTTGGGGTGTTGGGGTGGTGGGGGTGGCTACATTTGTCTGTAGGTGTTGGGGTGTTGGGGTGTTGGGGTGGTGGGGGTGGCTTCATTTGTCTGTAGGTGTTGGGGTGGTGGGGTGTTGGGGTGTTGGGGTGGTGGGGGGTGGCTACATTTGTCTGTAGGTGTTGGGGTGTTGGGGTGTTGGGGTGGTGGGGGTGGCTTCATTTGTCTGTAGGTGTTGGGGTGTTGGGGTGTTGGGGTGGTGGGGGTGGCTTCATTTGTCTGTAAGTGTTGGGGTGTTGGGGTGGTGGGGTGGTGGGGTGGTGGGGGTGGTGGGGTGGCTACATTTGTCTGTAGGTGTTGGGGTGGTGGGGTGGTGGGGTGGTGGGGTGGTGGGGGTGGCTTCATTTGTCTGTAGGTGTTGGGGTGGTGGGGTGGTGGGGTGGTGGGGGTGGTGGGGTGGCTACATTTGTCTGTAGGTGTTGGGGTGGTGGGGTGGTGGGGTGGTGGAGGTGGTGGGGTGGCTTCATTTGTCTGTAGGTGTTGGGGTGTTGGGGTGGTGGGGTGGTGGAGGTGGCTTCATTTGTCTGTAGGTGTTGGGGTGTTGGGGTGTTGGGGTGGTGGGGTGGTGGAGGTGGCTTCATTTGTCTGTAGGTGTTGGGGTGTTGGGGTGTTGGGGTGGTGGGGGGTGGTGGGGTGGTGGGGGTGGCTACATTTGTCTGTAGGTGTTGGGGTGGTGGGGTGGTGGGGTGGTGGGGTGGTGGGGGTGGCTACATTTGTCTGTAGGTGTTGGGGTGGTGGGGTGGTGGGGTGGTGGGGTGGTGGGGGTGGCTACATTTGTCTGTAGGTGTTGGGGTGGTGGGGTGGTGGGGTGGTGGGGTGGTGGGGGTGGCTACATTTGTCTGTAGGTGTTGGGGTGTTGGGGTGTTGGGGTGTTGGGGTGGTGGGGTGGTGGGGGTGGCTACATTTGTCTGTAGGTGTTGGGGTGTTGGGGTGTTGGGGTGTTGGGGTGGTGGGGTGGTGGGGGTGGCTACATTTGTCTGTAGGTGTTGGGGTGTTGGGGTGTTGGGGTGTTGGGGTGTTGGGGTGGTGGGGTGGTGGGGGTGGCTACATTTGTCTGTAGGTGTTGGGGTGTTGGGGTGTTGGGGTGTTGGGGTGTTGGGGTGGTGGGGTGGTGGGGTGGTGGGGGTGGCTTCATTTGTCTGTAGGTGTTGGGGTGGTGGGGTGGTGGGGTGGTGGGGGTGGCTACATTTGTCTGTAATCACGTGACGGCTCTATTTTTAAACATTTCCTATGATGTAACCAACCTTTATCAGAAGGTTCTCGTGTAAGTGACCCGTGTCACGTGGTGCTACACAGACACACTTGAGAGATCTGATTGGTTAGGCTTGAATGGCTCAAGTGCTTGAGGCGGTTAGTGTGACGTCACTGTAGTTTGACCTCTGACCTTGCCGGACTAGGTCGCTAGATAGCCAATGACGTCACAGGAAGACGGGTTGGTCCAAGCTCTGGAGAGGGAATATCAGAGCCGTAGAGCCGGGAATACCAAAGCCGTAGAGCCGGGAATACCAGAGCCGTAGAGCCGGGAATACCAGAGCCATAGAGCAGGGAATACCAGAGCCATAG